>NC_092598.1:20395000-20420000 GCF_047663525.1 Anas platyrhynchos | reverse complement strand
GATATGTTTTGGGATTTGGTTCCTTTTGTTCTTGGAAAGCACTATGCATAGTAACACAGTACTAATTAGCATTTACATTAACATAAAACTGCAATTCAACAAATTATTAGTAAAGAGGGGCAAACAGACTTGCCATGTACTTTATAACAGCCCTTCCACAGAGAGAAGCCTCAGACCCAGCAAGAGCCAACTGGCTATCCCAAATAGATGTGCTGCAGTAGCACTCAGTTGCACACACTTGAGGAGCTTGTAGATTTATGGTATAGGCTGAATTCATGCCAACAGCTCCAAATATAGATAGAAAATTAAGTTGAAAAGCTTTTCTTCTCTCACATAATTCCACCAAGAGGTTTGGAGCAAAAAAACAATTACTTTTCCTCAAACTCTGCAGGCCTTTAAAGATGTAATAACTCTCAGTACTTGGACTCCAGAGGGAATAGCTCAAAACACAAAGCAGAATGCTACAGGGCAATGCCAACACCAAAGAACATTGCAGGTATTTCTGCTGGACTGTGCCCCAGGTCAGAAGACCCCCCTGGAACTGAGGTGGTCTTTAAGGGAATGGCAGCCTTTCAGAGAAAGGTGGGTCAGGAAACTCTTCAGGCTAGGAAAACATCCAGAAAGATGCTACAGACACTCTAATTTTCCTGTTGTATCATACTTTGCATTCTTCCTCCAGAATAAGTGGCTATCAGAACTGTCCTGGTTTCAGTTAGGACAGAGTTAATTTTCTTCCTAGTAGCTGGTAGAATGCTACGTTTTGGCTTAGGATGAGAAGAGTGCTGATAACACCCTGATGTTTTAATCGTTGCAGAGCAGTGCTTACACCAAGCCAAGGAGGTCTCAGCTTCTTGCTCTGTCCTGCCAACAGGCAGGCTGGGGGCGCAGCAGGAGCTGGGAGAGGACAGACCCAGGACAGCTGACCCAAACTAGCCAAAGGGATATTCCATACCATCTGATGTCATGCTAGACAATATATAGGGGTGGCTAGCCGGGGGAGGGGAGCTGAACTGCTCAGGGTTAGGCTGGGCATCGGTCAGTGGGTGGTGAGCAATTGCATTGTGCATCACTTGTTTGTACACATTATTAGTAGTAGTACTATTATTATCATTATTGTTATTATTATTATTGTTATTATTATTTTCCTGTCTTTATAAACTGTCTTTATCTCAACTCACGGGCTTCACTTTCCTGTTTCTCCCCCCCATCCCAGAGAGGGAGGGGGGAGGGTGAGCGAACAGCTGTGTGGTGTTTAGCTGCTGGCTGGGTTAAACCACAACACAGAACACACCCTGTACTTGTAAGCTACAGATGTCTTTTTGCTCTCTCTTCAAATGCCACCAGATCTTAGGGTTGAGGATTCCCTACAGCTTTGATCTACTTAAAGCCCAAGTTTGAGACCTGCTCTCATTCAGAAGAGGTAGCTGTCTGTCCAGCTGACTAGCTTGCTGCCAATACACCCTAAAAGATCAAAAAGCTGGAAGAAAGTTGCTTTATATCTTTTCAGTTAATCTCATGCTTCCTAGGGAAGTTTTACATGTGTTTCATGTTTGGAATCAGAAGGAGTCATGCCAGAAGCACAGATGGGAGAACCATCTTCCCAGGTTCAGAAGCATGAAGCCCTCCTCCACACAGCTGCAGGAGGGACCAGGTGGCACTTGCAAGTCCCCTCCTAGTCACTGGGTCACAGCCCCAGCACACTCACTTTGCCTTCCACTGCCCATCCTCAGCTCCCTTCTCCCATGTACACCTCCATCCAACCCAGTAAGGGAAAGCTGTATCTTTTCTGCAGAGGAACACTGCCTTACCCACACCTTGGGCACTGCCACATCAAACACAGCAGGAGGGCATCACTGCAGGGTCAGGAGGCAGCTGGGTGGCATGGTGCTCTGTCCTGGGCTGTGCCTACCCCAGCTTTGAAGGGCTGCCTCTCCGGTCCAACAGGGCATACAGCAGCACTCCGCTAACCAGGCAGGTGGGCATAGTGTGCCCTGTGCGCCTTAAGGAATGTTAAGGAGCAACAGTGAAGAAAATTCCCCAAACTAGATAGGAATTTTACCTAGATTGTCTCTCAGAAAGGAATCTTGGTTTTCATTAATTAATATATCAAAAGGACCCAGTCGAGAAACATCTGGCTGCTTAGATGGCAGACATTGGTTCATTAGTCTTAAAGCATATCAGCTGGACAACACTATTTATTCCATATAGAATAATGATATACTTTAGAGGAATACAGCATTGCACACACAGGAATGAATTCAACCATTATTCACAGCTTAAACACACACTAACCCATATAAGTGAGAGGTGCAGATATGAAAGGATTCAAAGAAGGTAGGTCCTATGAAGAGCAGCAAAATCAAGGTACCCACACCCCGGAGCTGCTGCAGATCTGGCTGCACATTAATTACCCATTAGTTTCAAGTTACTCTACATGTATGTGGATTCAAAGTCTTAAAGTATGGCTAAAGAGCAAAGGAAGTAAAATGAAAGCTAAGCATGTTCAGCTTCTCTTTCGAGGTCTGTAAGAATGCTAACATTAGATTTGGAGCTTTCTGTCTGGTTGGAAAACAAGCTGTTGTACTGATTTTTAAATATATATGCATTGAATTAGTTCAGAGCTACGCAGTAACAGATAGCTCCACTGACACTTTAACAGCTCCTTCAGAAATACCATGATTTTAATCTTACAAGCCTGCAAAAGCAATATCTCTGCAGTGTTCAACCTATATTGTTCATAATAAAATTATAAAAAAAGATGTTTTAAACATGCAGTAGCTGTGTCTGAAAATTAAATATATCAGCCATTAATTTTTTCTCCAAAATTACTAAAAGGCAACAGTCCACATTAAAGACTAACAGTTTGTAAAATTGGATTTTTAAAGATGAAGTCTTTTTTAAGCCCGGGCAAGTCAAAAGAAGCACTAGAACAATTCTGCAACAGGAAAAAAAATCCACTTAGTTAATTCACTTCATGAAAAAGTAGATTTAGGTTCCTTATATCAGTATCTCAGATATTGAAATGTAAAGGAGTGGGGACATTACGTTAAGCCCCACAAAATGGGAGGCACTGGTGAAGCCAGGCCATAGGCATTGACCTCCCTGCAGCTGGCATAGGGTACAACCCAAGCCCTGTCCCCTGGGTACCCCAGAGCTGCAAGGCAGAGATCCCCCTGCCACCCCATCACAGGTGGCACAGGGACACAGGGGACAGCCTTGTCCCACAGCAGCTCAGCCCCACGATGCTGCAGGCAGGGAGAACTCCGTACTCACACCTGCCAGGACAACACACTGGTAGCCTGGTGCAGGAACGTACACAGCCACCACTCTCACAGTTTTTTTTGTTTTGTTTTGTTTTGAAAAAATAAAATTTGTAAACTTGTAATGCCAGTTTAAAGCTTCTGTAGCTGAGCACAGCGGTGCTCCCATCCCACTGGCAGCCTGGCTTCTAAGAGGCTTCCCCAGGGCCACACTCCTCCTGCCACTGCGCAGGTGAGGGGCCGCATCAGCCGCTACGTGGCCTAATGCAAACTGATGGGGCAGTTTCAATCCATTTGCCACTGTACAAGTAGCACTACAGCGAAAGTCACCACCGTGATTGGAAATAGTGCGAACTGTTATTGTCATAACTCATACAGGCACATTGAGTTGCGTGCTCCCCACTGCCATCACAGCCTAGCGATGGCGGAGCTGAGGCGCATGGCTCCTCCACGATCTGTCACAACTGCACACTTCAGGTCGGCACATGCCATCCCCGCTGCGAGGTATGGGAGACCACTTCAGGACAGCGGGTCTGCTCCCTTTCATTGCTGCTAAAACTTCCAGTTGCATCCACGCACCACAACTTAAAATAGGAAGGCTGAGGTATGAACATCTCCAGGAGCGCTCCAGGGAAGAAGCTCTCCCAGGTTACTCCTGCTCCAGGGGAAGTTGCCTTGTCTTCTTTTTAAGCCATTACTGGGGTAAGCACAACACATAACACTGTGGTTCTTTGGTATATAAGCATCTGTTGTTGCTTTCTGCATTATAACTTATTAGGTAGCCTTTAACTAATTACAGGTTGTAACTTTTGTGAAATTAAGCAGCAGTAAGCAGCAGTTGCAGGGCTCAAGCAGGGAAACTGTGCTTGCCACAAGCCAAGCAGAAGGCAGGGGAGGAGCACCCTCGTCCCTGCAGCTCAATCCTGCACCAGGCAGCATAGGGCTCAGATCCTGCTGGTGCCTGGGGGTTTCTGCCCATCTGATGCCAGAGACACTCCCTATTGCATCCAGTCTAATCTTAAGTCACTGGAGCGACTATACATCCATCGGTTCTCCTGGGAGCTTATTAAAGAGTTCAGAAGAACTGCAACTAGGGAAGTTTGCTTTCAGTCTGTATTATCTTACTGCTTCTGGACTTTTTCAGACCATCCCTCCTCTCTTTATTTCTGGTGTTTAGGCACTTAACAGCGTTGCAAACAAATATTTACTGCATCAATGCTCTCATCACAAAGAAACACAACTAGAAACTCTCCTAGTGCTTACCACCACAGAACACAGCCCCACAACCTCTCCCAGCCCTCATTCTTGTATAGCTGGGGCTGGGCATCGCAAACACATGGGCTGGGCTCATCCCACCACCTGGATGCAGGCATGGTGTGCTGCAGCTGTGCCCTGCATCCCCTTGCACCACCCTGTTGCTCATGTCTGAATTCCAGAATTCCTGGCATGTACCTCAGGTTTTGCCCTTAAAAAAAACAAAAAGAAAGAAAGAAAAAAAAAATGGCTCAAGGGCCCCCTGCTGTGCCCTCACAACTGCCATGGCTCCCCTTGCCTTCACCACTTCCACCTTTGTCTTTGCCTTTCCTTGTCTAAGCATGGAGTATTTCTCCCTGAATAAGCAGACCTGAATTTGTGTTTCTTCAGGTTATACCTTTTATTCTTATCCATTTCATTCCTCTGTTATTTCTGTCCTCAGTGATGTTTGCAATAGCTACTAATGTACTGTCATTTGCAAATGTAATTAGTGTGTTTACTTCTTTCTTTCTTTAGCCCATTAATAAAGATGTTAAATAAAAATATGCCTTCCTCTGCTAACAACATCCTTGAAATAGGAAAATGGGATCCTAAGGTAATAAAGAACTATATTATTGGACAAGACTTTTCCTTGCATCTTTCAGCATTTGCCATGCTTGTTAT
Organism: Anas platyrhynchos; assembly: GCF_047663525.1. Classification (NCBI taxonomy): domain Eukaryota; kingdom Metazoa; phylum Chordata; class Aves; order Anseriformes; family Anatidae; genus Anas; species Anas platyrhynchos. The sequence continues at coordinate 20,414,823 of NC_092598.1, read as the reverse complement.
GGGCAATTAAAACATAAAACAACTTTCTAGCTTCACACCCAAAATAATCTTCCTCTCTGTTCTGCATTTGCATGTGTAGGATACACATACAGAGAGAAAAAGGCTAGAAGTCAGCTGGCAGCTTGTTCTAGCAGAAGTAGCAAAAGTTCCCTCTGTTCTGGATGTGGCAGATTCAAGTGTAACCATTTGTTAATCTTTTTATGTACATTATCCATATTTTCAACAAAGGACAAGAGTATAAGTACTTTTAAAACTTTACTTACTGTGATTACTGTGGCTGTGTCCTAACACAACAGCTTGTGTGTTTAGTATATGATGATAATTCAGCATATTGGCTGTATCTGCTAATGCATCCAGCATTTCCCATGACTCGCTAAGCATCCTTGTTCCTTTGATTTTGACAGGACTGGGAATGCTCAGCAGTTCGTGGCACTGCCTCGCTGTTGGGACAAAAGGATGTGCACTTCTTTTCACCTTCAAGAAAATGTGCTGAAATTAATTCATTGCTCTAGTGGATTGGTGTGAAGTGAAATAATACTGTTTTCCCTTAATTTTCTGTCTGCTGTAGAGACCACAAAGAAAAATCACATGATTACTGAAACCAAAAATGAAGGAAAAGAAGAAAGACAAGATGCACAGAGGCAAGTTTATCAAATTCATCTCATGTTTTCATCTCATGCTAGCTATTTACCTAGAATTTAAATAATACATTTATTTAAAGGAGTTCTTTTTCTCTGGGGGCCTTCTGCTATTGAGGGGTATGTGTGAAGAGAAGTTGTCTTTTTTCTTTGTAATGTATGAAGGAAGACTTAAGATCACTGGATGTACATTTGGATAACCATGAATTAATTGTAATGTAAACTTTCACAACATGTTCAGAGCATGTTGAGATTTTCTTTGATTTTGAATTGCTCCAAAATGACATCTAATTACATACTGGTGATTAACACGGTTGTTACTAAGAAATAGCAACCAAGCAAACATTACAATTCAGTATTTGAATTTACTATGGGTCGGATTTGTTGGATTTTTTGCTTTATTTTTAATGCACAGAGGAAACTTGGTGGTAAATTCAAATTCTTAGACAGGCACTGCAACTGTTTTACCTCATTTGAAAAAATTAGGGCTCACATCACCACAGGAAAGAAGGGAAAGATGATTTTGATGGCTCCTTTTCTCTTTTCTCCCCCTTTCTTCTCTCACCTTTCTCTCCACACCAGGACCCAGCTCAGTGGGGGACCTGCCCCATAAGTGTGGGTCCAGGATCCTTGCACAGGCTCAGGCAGTCTCTGGGACAGGAAGGAGGTGGGGGCTGTGCTGTGCCTGGGTCATCATGCTGTGGTCCAGCAGCACTCCTGCTTGACGTGGGGACCAGTGGGGACCACGAGCAGTACCACAGGGACCAGCTTCAAACCCCACTTCACCTGTGCAGGCCCCATCCTGAACCCCACCCACAGCCTGGAGGTTTGCCATCTGCTTAGGAAAACACACCTCTTCTTTGACCTAAAGCTCCACCCAAAGGTGGCAGCCAGTCCTTTGGTACTTGTGTGATACAGCGGTTCTTCTATTTCCACCTATGTGGTCTGGAACAAATTCTTTAACCAAATAGGAAAATTAAAAACAGTAAATGGAACAATATGTGCTATATTCTGCATCATTTTTGTTTGATGAAATGAAACTGCATCCTCCTTCAGCTGCAAACAAAAGCTGGTTGATGCCTCCCTGAGCGAGACAGTGCTGGGGGTGAGGAGAGATCGATGAATAGGGTTAAAGCTAATCCCTCTGCATAGCATTTATGCTGATATCCTTGGTTTAGTGCAGTACTTCTTTGAAATACAAATTTCTGAAGCATTGGAGAAAAGCACCTATTTTCAGTGTGAGCTGTAAATGATGAATTTAAGAGGTCTAAACTTCATCTCAGAGTCAAATACTGCCCCATATTAGCTCACTTTTCTGTTCCCACTGGAGTCCTATTTATTGCCCCCCAGCCTCAGTGCTTTTGATGTTAGTTGGAGCTTAGCAGTGGTTTTAACTGAAAGAAATGAAGGCCTGCTTTCCTGTGGAGACATTGCTCTCCAGCTTTGGGTTAGCTGAACAACGTTACATTTCTTTGCAGTGATGGTGTTTTGGCAATTGCTCTCACATCTTGAATCAAAGCTCTGTGTTACAGTGCTGGAGGTAGGACTGGCCAGCAAGGAACAGTAAATCATCATCTCCCAGCCCCTGACCAAGCCATGGGGGTTCTGGAGTTCCATCTAGGCAAGGCACACCTTCGTGTACCATCATGTCCAGCGGGAGTCCACAGTACAGGGCAGCCTCTCCATAAGAGTGGGATTCCCATGCTGTCATGCATTGTGATCCTGATATATACATTGTAAGGATCAGGCATTTCCTTGCATTACTTTATGCATTGTGTTTTATGGCTTAATAGCAAATGCATGAGACTGCTCAACTGACACTTGCTTACATGGAGATTAGTGAAATCCCTGCTGTGAACTGAAAATGAACACAGCCATGAGGTTGCAGGAAGGTGAGCAGCATTTCGACTAAAGCAAATACCATGGAGCACTGATAGCATGCCCATATCATGGCCCTGCTCCTGAGTATCGGAAGTGTTTTGCCATTACCACCATCCATGGAAGGAGCAGGCATTAAAGAGTCAACATTTATAGCACTAAAGACAAGGTGGTTCTCTCATAAATTGGTATTTGAAGGCTTTAGCTCAGTGGAAGCATGGGGTGGATCAATGGCTTTGGAAGAAATGAAAAAGACTTCCAGTCTGTCAAAGCTAAATGAAAATGAAACTTTTCCTTACTGCATTTTGAGCTGGGTTCAGTTACACCAATACCACCAGTTAGGTTTGAGAGAAGAAAAAAAATGGCAATTGGTGCATGGATACATAGCTCCAAAGGGGAAATATGGAATGTTCTGGCAAAAAGCAAATACAGACTGCATTTTTTGCTGCAAACTTTTGCACAGAAAATGGTCAGTTGTCTTCATTGGGAGTAAGCAGTCCCTTACCCAATGCTGTTACCATTTTGCTGAGGTGGTAGCTTCCATGGGCAATACACTAAGAACTAGCACAAATCAGGAGCACTAATTCTCTCGTGAAGACAGATGTCCCATAGTCAGAGATACTGTATGAGAGATTTTTAACAAAAGAGATATTTTCTCTGTTGGGATTAATAGCTCCATTTTTCTTTATTACTCCTTGTGTTTCATTCATTCATTCATCAACTTCTTTCAAACAAAACAATCCCCCCAGAATAAAATATATATAAAAATAAAATAAAATAAAAGGAAGAGCAGTGGCACAACCTAAAGAGAAATCACATATTCTGTGTTGCAATATCTCACACAACACTAAGGATGTCATCTCCACAAATTCCCTTTTCAAAGAGACATTTTCTTTTTCTGTAGCTTTATTAATATTAGTCCTGACTCACCATCGTGTTATTTCAACTTTACACTGCTGGAATTTCAGGAGGACAATGATTCATCACATCCAGTGGCTCAGATATTCAACCCCTCCATCCAAATTTATGCTCTTTGGCAACTGGCTGGTCTTCAGAAATGCTGAATACCCATTATTGACTTATTTACAGTGTTGCAAATCAGACACAGAAAAACTAAAATTGTTTGCAAAGTGTATATAGTTGTGTATATACATATACAAATATTATATATATAAATATATACATGAATTTCAGTCCTTGAAAATTAAAGGTATTTTAGTTATCTCTAAGGATCTAGCTAACACTTGTTACCTTTTTTTTTAAAAAAAAAAAAAGATCTGATTTACCTTTCACCTCAGCTATGAAGATGTAACTTATATCCTGCTACTGCATGTGCATGAGGCAAAGCTTGCAGTGGCTATGTCTACACAAATAACTGGTGTGTAATAAAGAGAAGAAACCCTTATTTCCAGCTTTCTTCATGTTTTGAGGACCTGTCAAGTACGAATTAATGATTGTGAGCATGGAGAATAATTTTCATTGATTTTTTTGCAATATCAGTAAGTGTATTTTAAGTGTATTTTCTCAGAAATGCCTGCTACACAACACACAGAAACCTGGTGTAAGTCATCAGAACTCATAGTCAAAGTAAATCATCAGAAAAGCATAAATAAGTAACCTCCAAAATAGATCTGTTTGTGTTTCTGATAGAAATGAAAAGATTTCTCAGTCTCTCAAATCCTGGGGGCAGGCACTCTCCTGGGTAGATGCAGTGGGAATCATATGATTTACACCAGCAGTGGAGAGCCCCTAAGCTTGACTGTACCGTGAAGTTTGCTTTCTCTGCCTGTACTCAGCATCCTTCCATGTGGCTCTGCAGAGCAGTGATATAAATTCTGGTCATAAACAAAGAGAAAAATGGACTGACAGAGAATTTGATGAACAATTTGCATCCGTACACAATTTTTTCCTCTGTTTGCACCACTGAAATGAGTAATTTTTTATCTTAAGACCTCAGTTTGTATTTCCCCGCCACTCGGCTGCTAGCAACACTGTAAAACCTTTAAAATATTAAGAAAATTGCATCTTCTACTTCTTGCTTTAAATATAGCATTCAGTCTTCATAAGTGTTACTTTGTACATTAAATGAATAACTTGCCCACCAGGTAAACTACATTTTGTTGCTTACCATGTCTGTCTTTGCACAACATGTAGTACATGGGCATGAATAACAGTGTTATATAAATAATTACATGTATGAAAGGCTGTAAAATACCGAAGATATATTTGTACTTTTACTTATGAGAACATTTTAAAAATGATTGCTTTGTTCGGCATGTGGTTTTTATGTGTTGAACAGGGTACACATAGAGAATGTTTTCCAAAGGTGTTTTTTTTTTTCCTTTCCTCCAGGTCACACTAGCGTTATAGTTAGCAAATTGATAAGGTTCCACTGTTAAGCTTTATTACTTGTGACATGAGCCTATGACACTTTATAAAAAGAAGTAATCCAGAACAATCTCTAGGTAATTAACACCTAGATAAACAAACATAAATTTCTATATTGCATTTATTTGGACTACCACTCAAATATGCGTGAACCATGCTTTTTTAATTAAAAGATAAATCTATGTGACACTTAGCCTCAAACTTAATTATTCAGCATAGTATAATAAAAAATAGAGCCCATTAAATGTGTCTTGCTCTGTATTTCTGTATTAACAGCAAAACAGTTCACTCTGGGATCATTTAAATTTTCTTCTTCCTCTTTTCCTGCAATTTCCCTGTTCACTGAGACCTTTTGGCTGAAAACAAAACAAAACCAAACAAAAAACACACTCAGCTACGCCAACAGGTGAGTAGCTGCTGAACAATTCTCAATCCTCTGCTGGATTACATTTTCAGCATTACCGTTCACCACAGTTTTACTTTCTCTCCTCCCCCCAACTTCCCCCATGGAAATGTGTTTCCCCTTTGGTGGATCATGCCAGGCAGAAATATCCAGAGATGGAAAACAAAATACTTAAGAATAATTTCACTGGGGTCATGCTTACAATACACAAAGTGAGAGTTTTACAATGTACTGTTACAAAACAGGGGAAATTTTCAATTCCTAAATTGCATTAGACAGAGAGGTTATAGTCCTTACAAAAATTTCAGCAAGAATCAGTGCCTTAAAGCCACGAGCAACTTTCTGACATTAGGTGGAAAGTCCCTTATCGAGGTACCCACCGTCGGCATTATAAAGACTGCCCATCATCTGCCTGTTAAAAATTTCCACAAACAGATTTTTGTGAGACAAATACTTTTCTCTTCTTCATAGACTGTTTTCCATAGGCTCCCCTTAGTGATCAATGGTTTCATGGAGCAAGACCACTTGGAGGGTTCTTCTAAAGCATTTCCTGTAGGATACCACTTACTGCTTGGTGTGCAGCGGAAGTTAGGAGGTTTTATTTGGAAGCGTTTCTATAGAGGTGGTCATTGTTAATTAGTATGGCTTTCAACTTCTGAATTATTGTCTACTGAAACCATTAGAAAGCTGGAAAATCTTTGGGATCCCTCTCTCCTGCCCCCAAACCATGATTTTTCCCCAGCTCTTGAGTGTGTTGATTACTGGGAAAGACAATCATCCTGCAATGAGGAAGAGTTCAGGTCTACCATCCACACTGAATCAACATTTTTAAATACTCTAACTTTGTGCCCAGGAAGAGTGGTTTCTACCCAGAGAGGGAGTGAAAGATTTAAATTTTATAAAATATAAAAATCGCTCATTATCTTCTGGGATTTTGATTAAAATTTGGTATTTCATTCTTTGCAGATACCTTTGTTATTTACCCTGGACATCAGTGAATTTTGTATCAGCTCAAAAATTCCCCCTGTGCATGTGCCCTCTATGAATCGATGGGTAACCTCAATTCCGATCTTCAACTTACAGCCACTGAATAACTGAATTTCCATGATGTTCCTATTTGATTTTTAGCCGTTATAGACAATTTTATATCTTTTTCTAGTGGAGTATTCAAGGTACAACATAACATTATTATTGTGGTTTCATCTACTCTTAAAATTTTGCATTTTCTAAATGTATTTTCCTCCTCAGCTTTTTGTGCAAGGTTTCTTTCTCTTCCCCATATTGGCTGTAGTTTCTTAGATTTGGTGCATCATCTTTTTTTTTTTTTTTTTTTTTTTTTTTAATCATTGTTACTTTTTCTACTAAATGAAAAATCCTCTAACTTGGTGTGTTTCAATTAGGCAAACCAAACCATACACAGGAAGAATAAAGGTTCATCTAGGAATACAGGAGGGCTATCGTACTTGCAAATTCTTTGAAGCATAGGCAACTTTCTTAACATGCATCATAACAATAAACCTCACAATTTTCTAAAGCCAAATATATGATCTATACAAACAATTTTTTTTAATGTGAAAACATGACTTTATACATAATAGTGTATGATACACACTTCAAACACTTTCAAATCAAAGCTTGATAGACCCCAAGACTTTTTCTATAGTACATAATAGTAGTGTATAAAACAATTATTACTACATGCTAAAACAGATTTCCACAGTCTTTTCATTAAGCACAATATATAATATATATGTATATACTGTATATAGATTTGTTCGGATTAATAAGTGGACTGAGCACACACACCCAGCAACACACTCCAGTAACTGCCTAACAACTGTGAATTTACTGGCTTTTTTTTTTTTTTTTTTTTCAAATCTGACAAAGCTACAGAAAATAATGTTTTTGCTGTTCCTAATAAACATAAGCAAGTAGGAAAACTTTTTTTCAGAGGTAGAGGTTTTATTGCGTAAAACACTGGATAAAACTGTACTGCTTCAAAGACATTTTTATTCTAACAGCAGAAAGAAAACAGTCATTGCTGAAAAAACAACTTTTAATACTTCTATACCAGAATAAAGTTCTGTCAACTGATGTATTTTAATAATAAATAATGACCAAGAATAAACTTTAAATACAAAGTTTTCTAATTGTTACAAGCATAGCAACAAAATCCTCTACTCTATTGATCTCAGATTTCCTCCAAGATAGAAATTTTTCTTTGTGTAGGAATGTAGACAGTATTATGACCATATCACAGACTACAGAAGTTACAGAGAAAAAACTTGACATGTTTAGATATGAGAAGCATGATGATATTCAGAAACCGACAATGCATCACTGCTGCTGTCACTTGTTTGTATTACAAGTTACAAATGTTCTGGAAAAAAGGTCTATGTCAGAGGGGAGAATAGGGACAGTAGCACCCAACCAAATGGAATCAACACACACATCACAAAGAACGAGAGATGTTTCCAGTGTCACAAACAGAATTATTGCCTGTCGTACCTGAAAATGCTCAGAAGACACAAAAGAATACTGAAAGAGCTCCAAAAGTGCAAGAAATGGAATGGGGGCAGCGTGGGCTTTTTTTGTTTGTTTGTTTGATTTGTTTTGTTTTGTTTTTTGCTAAGATACTGAAGGCGGCGCAAACACACAAAAGCAAGCGACTGACACAGTCACCAAACACAGTAGTGCAGTTAAAATCCTAAAGCTTACTACAGTCAGAAAGTTTCAATAACATTTTAATCCTTTATCTAGGATCATAGAAACAGTTGCATTAAGTTTATCAACTCGATTTAAGTAAGGCAGTGAGAACTATACTAGAAAAACAAGAAAAGCAGCTTGCTCTGTGCCAGATGGGTCCAAGTTACACAGTGACCTCATTTAAACTGAAACTTCAGTTGAATGACATCATTTCCGACAGCATATGCAAACCGTATTCCTTATTAGCCTGAGATTTTTTTCCAGTCTCAGGGTAGCGCTAAGAATTTTATTTACATTGATTGCAGTTAAGTATTTTTTGTAAACTGCTTTAGGCAGAGCTGAAGTTTTAAGGCCCTGGGGTTTTACTCTGTGCTCCCAGCCTGCAAAGAAATATTGACTTTTTTTTTTTTTTTTTTTTTTTTTAAGTCTGCATGATTTTGTTTTAGAAGAAGTTAATATTTCTCTACCTTCACAATAAACAGCACCAATTTTGCTTCTATCAAAGGAAGTACATTACAAGGCTAAAATTTTATGCCATTCAGAGATTTTCAGTATAAAACTTTAGTTATTTTTCTTACTTTTTTGTTGTTTTTAATGTATGTGGTTCATTATAGACTCTCAAAAGCTTCTTATGTGGCAAAGAACTTAATAAATTTGGAGCATCCAATCAATAAAAAAGCTAAAATCTACAAAAAATATACAAATGATTTGCTTTACAAAAACAAAACAAAAAAATCAGCTAAAACATTTTTCTTCATTAGAGACAAAGAGCAGGAAATTTGGATTCATAGTGTTGGTGAAGCTACTTTATAAGAGCTTGCTCCAGAAGAAACTTCTGCGCTATGTCTTTAACACTTATATAAAAACTAACACATGAAAATTAACTGTGGCTAGGGAATCCTTCATTTAAGTATAAAAACGGGAATTTAAAGGAAATTTAATAGAAAACAACATGAAAAGAATAGAAAAAGAAAAAGTACGAACCCTCTATGTAATAAAAATCTGTTTCTCACCAGCACCTTCTACAGATAAGGCTGACTAGTTTCACTAAACAACATTTCTATATGTTGTACTTTTACTTTTATAGCAACTTACTTCTTCATCAACAAGGAAAAAAAAAAGTATAAAAGCATTTCCCTCAATACTGCAAGATGATTAAAAAAAATGGAATTACACTTCAAATCTGCAGTCACACGTTGGTATGCAGATATTTTTTAACCATTGATTCATTTGGCTGTGTGTATATATATATATATATATATATATATAAAGAAAAAGAAAAAGAAAAAGAAAAAGAAAAAAGAAAAATGGGAAAACATAATATCGCAATACTTGTCAGTACAGGTCAGTACTGACCCTAGCTTGTGGGCCATCTAGGGTTTCTCCTGTACTGCAGTTGCAACACCACTCAAATTGATTTTCTCTGCAATGACAGCTCCAGTCAGACTGGCACCATGGCAGTCTACCAACACATCTCATTACTATGCTAGGCAAATGACAGCAGCTGGTGTCATATTATAAAGGTGTTTTCAACAATGAAAACACACAGCCCCTCAATCTTCAAGGCAACACTAAATCGTTTAGACACTATCATTTTTTTCTGTTAAGAGCATTGTTTTTGGACAAAGACCACTTCAAAGTTTGAAATTGCCCTATTATTATTTTTTTAATAACTAACGGCCCCCTAGCATTTTTAGATCACTTTATTATCCCACCTACATTGTTTGGAAGTACTTGTTGCCAGGTAACAGTTTAGCAGCCATTTTCAAGGGCTGGAGATTTATTTTGCATGTGTAATATATATACTTAAACACACACACACACAGAGGGATCGTGTGTGTGTGTGCGAATGAAGATATATATTTAATGGGTATATGACTGTATTTGAGCACATGTGTGTAAATATATATATATGCGTTTGTGCATACGTATCCATATATATATACTTAAATGTTGGGAGCATCCTGTACACGTCTGGAAGCTGGCACACAATTCTTCTGCCCACAGTGCAGCCAGCCACCTCAGGCCCAGTACACAGCCAGAGCCCCGCACAGCATGAGGGCCTGGCCAGGTGCGCTACTCCTGGGCCTGGCAGCCCTACTCCTGGGCCTGGCCACCGTCCTCAGCCTGCTCGGCCGAGCTCCCCACCCGGCCTGCAGCCTCCTCTAGGCTCCCTGGGGCTTCCGAGTCTGCCCGGGAGCGCTTGAACCTGCGGTCTGGGTACTGGCTGTTGTCGAAAGGCATGCGATGGACGCAGAGCACGTGGGTCTTCAGGTTCCCCTTCTGAGAGGCACTGTAGGGGCAGTATCGGCACTGGAAGGGCCGGTGACCTGCACAAAGGAAAAAAGGCTGGTTAGTTTTTCTCTGTTTACAGTAAATGTTCTGGTGAAACACGCCACAGCTGAAAGCTCTCCTGCTGAAGGAAGTCGCTGTGTGACTTCAGCAAGAATAAGAAATTTGTGCTGCTTGTGATTTGCTGGTTTCAAGAAACTGCATTTTTAAAAGCCTCTGCTTCAGGTTTTTGGGAAAAGTGCAGCTATTTTGTCTCCCTCCTCACACCCAGCTGTAAATCCATCAGCCCATGATCCAAACTAAACTCTTGTAAATATGGTGCAATCATGTACTAGACTGCCTTCTAGACTTGTTAATTATCTTTTTTATTGAAGTGCAGTTCAGGGATGACAATGTACAGACCCTTCATCTAATAACCATACTTTGTCTTTGGGTGAGTTTCTGAGTCAAGAACTGTATGTTTTATTTTAACCACAGAGATTATTTTTTAATGGAAAGAAATAATGGATTGAGATAACCGACGCCTCAAACCTGCAAATATTTACTCCAGTGAGATTACTCCTGTGAGTAAAGAAACACAAGCAGAGATGTGTTTGCGGGGTTGGGGCACAAGGTTATCACCAGCTCCAAAATAAATGTCCAAACCAGATTAAAAAAGAAATGTTAATTCACAGAATTTGATAGATGCACTTCTTGTGTGTGAAATAGCAACTGTCTGCAAAATGAAGGCATGAATGAAAGATATCACTTTTAGTAACTCTATCAATATGCTCTCCCATATTTTTCAGATTATTGTGACTTTGAATCTTCATGCTGTATCTGGTTTTGGAGGTTATGTTTCAGCAATCACATTTCAACCTATGCTGGGAAGTTGTTGATGTGTTTTACTGGAACTTTATGAGCTTTGTCTTTCAAATTAACTTAAACCAGGACCATCTGAGGTCAAATGCACTTAGCTTGCTTTAATTTGCTCAAATAAATGAATAAATAAATGTGCCAGACTGTCTACATAAAGCCAGAATAAGTGAAAAACAATACCCTATCTCCACATTTGAAGAGCACATTTTCCTCTGCTGTTGTGTTACTACCCAGCAGGCACAAACCAGATGCTGGCGTAGCAGAAGAGGACTACACTCCCCACTACATGGGAAGGGGTTGGGACCAATTTTAGGTGGTAATGTAATGGAAAAGCAAATGGATACTGGTTACGCACTGGTCCAATGCTGCTTGTACAGGAGTAGGAATGTTCCCGCAGCACTCACAGCCTGGGAGTTAGCCTTGGCTGGGTTTAGCCTTGCACTGCTGGTGGCACACAAGCATGAGCATCTCGGGCAGAGGAAATTCACCTGAACCAGCAGTGCTTTGGGTTGCGCAAATAATCTGCTATTTTTACTGTAACAACAAAAATACCAGGCTGAGTTCCCCCAAACATTCTGCCCGCTACTCAGAGTAAAGAAGCATCAAGTCCAGTACACAGTTACCCAAAACCAATGCTTGATGACTACAGGCAAGTTTCCTTCAACAAGGATGAAAAAGTCCTTCCATCCTTTGCTTTTACAATTTAAAGATTGCCAAAAGGGTGGCCAACCCTCAAGGCCTCTAATATGCACATTTATGCATGAATTTGGGGACAGAGATTGGGTTGATCTCATTCTCTCCTGAGGTAAATAAAGACATTTCCATCAACAACTTCATAAGGAAAAAGCAATGAAATCTACAAGCTGCTAATCTTTACAAAGTTAAATTTCAGTGGAAAATTTCATAGCAATAGCAATGGAAAAAAGAACTACATAGAAAAAGTTACAGAAAATGGTTTGGGCTTTTATAGAAAAAAAAAAATCAACTGAAAGATATGAGGAAATAGTCAAACAAGAGACTGAAGATGTCCCTAGTGCCTCTTAGGATCAGTCCTAAAATCAATACAGGACCACAAATATGCTTGAAAAAATTAGAATATATTAGTTTTGAAAACTGGAAGCCCTCTCAAAACTGTCTGGATGTGAAGAAGGTCCAGAGAAAATCGGATCTTGTTTCAGAAAATCTAGAAATACTTGAAAACTCAGGAAAACAACAACAACAACAACAACAACAAAAGTAATAAAATCATTATATCTCCTTCTTTGATGGTAAGAGATAGAAACAGTCACCAGAATTCACAGCTGAGTTCTGGATTCTTTCTTTTCTTCTTTTTTTTCCCTCCAGGGTAATACCTCTGACCAGAGGGAAATAAGTGGCTGTTGCATATTCCGCTCAGGGAGGTGCTGAAACACTGTGAACACACACTGTGCTGAAACAACAGATGAAGCACTGGGTAAAGGAGAAGGAAACTTGCTCTGTGAAGAACTGAAGTGGTTTTTCTCTTTCTGCAAAAGATAAAGACCTGCCACTGTCACAATCACTACCATGATTGTATCCACACCACACTACCAGCTCCCTTCCAGTATTCCCTGTGGTTCGTTTGACCATCCAATGACTGCCCTTTGCTAAGAACGGAAGATGCGCTGCTGAGATGTGACTAATGGTACAACTTGCCCTCGAGTCTTATTTACTCCATTCTTACCAATGCTATGGAAAAAGACAAAGACTATCCTGCCCTTCTGGACCTTGTATGCTGCTACAGCCAACAGCTGGATGTGCCCAGGACATAACATCTGGTACCTGCTTCCACCAGCAGCACGCAGGGAGCACGGACACAAAGGTCTGGGCTCGTGGAGCAAGCAGGAATGATGTGCCCAACATCCAACTCCTAAAATGCATCAGGCACCGTGAATCATGGAAAAAATTGGTCAGTTCTAGCTAGAATGTGTACTGCTAGCCAACAGCTTAAGATCTCACCAGACAGCGCTTAACTCTTTGCCCATAAGCAGCTACCATTAAATGATCAATTTGTGCCTGGACCACCCCCCACAAATTTTAAACAAGGAATCCACAGAGCACGGATAGCACTAACAGCCTCATATGTGCCAGATAGAAGCAAACACTTTCTGCCCACCACCAAACCAAGTTCAAGCCTGTGTAACTCCATACAGAGAATGTCATTTATTAATTCAACCAACTTTACTAAATCAGACAATATAAAATGCACCTAGAAGGATTCAGTTCAGCGTTGCCTCCCCCACAACTTACTTTTTCAGGCCATCAAAATTTCACATCACTGTCTTGTGAAAAGTAAGTACACAATAAGTTAATCTGTACTGTCACTATGCAGTACAACTGTGGTAAAGAGCACATTCATTTTTAATCTAGTATGAATAATATATAAATATGTATACAGAGTGAGGGTCATAGGAAAGCAAGTGGTACATTGTTTACAGCAGAAGTAGTACAAAAACTAGAGATTATTTTCACTTGCAAAGATGACAATATCTGCAATTTGTTTGTAACTAAGGGGTGAAGGATAATGCCCATTTCTCTTAGGTAGCCCATCCATTAACTATAGCTCAAAAACTTGTTGTGGGCAGCAGGCTCTTAAAATAACCCTTCCTAGATAACTTGGCAATAAATTTATAACGTTTTATCTAGCAGTGGTTGGTAGGTTCTTTCTTAGCATGCTATAGTTCATATATATTTTACCCAGTATATATCTTTCAATAAAATTATAAGAAAGCCCTTAAAAAAAAATCTTCTTGATAGTTCAGGAGGTAACATGCAATGCATTGCATCTGTCGTGAAGAGAATTAGGTTAAAGGTGGGCCAACAAAGAGAACAAATTATGGTACGTCTTTCTCAGATCAAAAATCAAAAAGGATAGGGGACAGCATAATGTTTGCAGCTGAAATAATCCCATGTTACAGAGTAACATGCTACGAAGTATGCAACTAAGTGTGTGAAGGGACTTCTTAATCCTCTTGACCGAAGCTGAGATACTAAGAATATTGAACTTGCACAAAATAATATTAATAAAATAGTTAAAATAACAACAATGGTAGCTGGACTCCAAGAACTGTAACAGTTTTAGGTGGGGCAGACTGCCTCAGAAGGGGTGATTACCTTCAGCACCTGCTGAACCAGTCCTCTGAAAGCGATCCAAACCTTTTAGGATCAGGCCCAGAAAGGTCAGCAGTGCTGAGATGGTTTGGGCTGTCCCTAATTTTAACTGTACCCTGAAGAGAGCAAGGAGCCTGGTATGGACATACTTTCTGGGCAGAACAGAGCACCTTGCTCTGGAACCAGTATATAGAAAAATCCCCTAGTGTTTGAAACTAGTCCATCTTTTAAAAATATATATGCTGCTTTGTTAATTTAGACTTTGAGAAGAAAAGTTTGTTTTCTTTCTTTCAAGTCTGTGATCTGATACGTTGCTTTGTGACACATCACGTCAGCCTGCATCTGTCACATCACGTTAGGTTTCATAACATGGCATGACTGATGTAGTGCAACACAGTGCTTCAATCGAATGGAGGCAGAAATGAAGGTTTTGAGAAAATCATGGATCTTAAAGTCTGTTTTTTATGACCATTTAAAGGAAAATGCACTTAAAGCCGGGCCCTGGGATTTAAACAAAGCTGCTACCCATTACTGAGTTGTTAGGGATTCAAATATTTGCCAAACCTATTTTGTTTTGTCTTATCTTTAAAACTCAAACTGTACTGTTGAAAAACAAAAAACTCAATATCAACATAGTGTCATTGGGCTACTTACTGTAATCCAAATTGCTAATAGTTCCTAATTTATTAACTTTGATATGGATCCATTATTTAAGATTAGCACAATGGAATACACAAACGATGGAGAGAGAAAAAGCGATACATGCTAAAGTCTTTTTCATTAAAAAAAAAAAAATCATTTACGTGGTCAAGCTGCATTAGTTCTCCACTTCTAAAAATCTTTGATCAGCATCCAAATTCTATAAAAAATTCTGCAAAGAAACATCGTATTTTCGTGGTATTACAGGCACATATGTAGGGGTTTGCACTAAAACATAAAAATGGGCATTGGACTAGTCACATGAATAAGATCAGGAATTTATTCCAGATTGTTAAAAGTGTACTAATCACAGCAAAATCATGGCTTTCTCCCAAAGCAGCAAGAAAATGGTAATTTGAAAGAAAAATGCCAATAATACATCACACACAAGCCGTCTGTTGTCCCCACTACACCACTTTTTATTATATTGCATATCTGTACATATATTCACACAGATACACACATACAGACACACAATTCAATGCATTAATTTAGGGAAAAAGCAGAAGAGCAATAAAATGATGAATAGAAAACAAATGCTATGCAATGTACTATAAATTACAATTAAGTCCCCAAAATACTGTGTTTCTTAGATATGACATTTGTTCCCTTAAAAGCAAAAATGCCTATGATTATCTGACAATGTTTTTCCTTAGATGGCCAATGGCTATAGCATTTACTGGAATACAATACTGCAAACTCATTTCAGATTTCTTTGCTTAGTTTAAGAATATCCTTGCAGTGAAAATCAGAAACAACAGCCATTAGCTCTTTAAAGCAAATAAATGACTCCCTCACTGAGAAATACTTGAAAAGCCCCAAAGGTCTGACTTTCTTGGAGACAGATCTCTTCAGTTCATATGTTGGATGCTGGAGGTTTGTAGCAATCCCAAACAACCAGGACTGCTGTGGGCTATGGCCAGGCACTCTTGGCAGGATTGGCTGCAGTGCAATAGGATGGATGGCACTGAGATCCCCTGTCCCAAAAAGTCACTGGTGAAGGGGTCCTTGTAACCACACATCAGCTCCACTCCAAGGTCAACAAGCTGCACGCAAACCTGCATTGAGCCCAACCGCCACAAAAAGAGCTACTTTAAATATTTTTTCCTATGTAAATTTGTGTCTGAGGCACAATCACCTTTAAACAGAAGAACTGCATGTTGCCACAGAAATAGTAACTAGCAAACACGGCCACATGCTTTTCACAAAACAAGTCCAAAAGACTTTGAGCCACTCCAGAGCCTTTGTAAGCACTGCCATTTTAAAGTAACGCTATCATAGCATAATAACGAGCATTTGCAAAGGGAGAACTATTTTCATTTAAATCTTGGCTAGTGAGATTTCCTTTTTTTAACATATAAATTTTCATAAATACATTTACTATCCACAGCTAACATCCCAAACCCTGTCTGAATTACCCAGGAGAGCAGAATGGCTCTAAAGCAGCTATTCTGATCTGGAGCCTAAGAGTATGGATGGGAAAATGCCGAATAGATATATTTGTCCAATAGACAATAATGGCTCTGAGAGCCATTCCATTTTATTGGTCTCAAAATATGCATTTTATGAAACTCCCAAAATACCAGACAGATTAAGGTATGTCCAATCAGGTTCATATATGTAATAAAAGTTTTTATAAAACAATTCAAAAGTATTTACACACAGGTCCAGGACCAACCAACATGGTCTTCTGGGAAAATTACAATATTCTGTGAAGTTTATGTGTTTATTGGATTACAAAAAAAGGAAATTAGATTTTTAAAACCCTCTATTTTAAGTTGACCAGGAAAAGCTGTACAAACTAAAAGCATTTTCTAAGGCTTTTTGGATGATTTACTGTAGAAGTATATATAGAGAAGCATAAATATCTGCATTTTAGGAAGGCCTAGGAACATTTTCAGCTGCCAAAGGTAAGGCTTTGGGTTGTGTGTTTGCTGCAGGACACCTAAAGCAGCCCACTTACCACCATCCATTCAAGTAGGGTCCATCATTAATCACAGCTTCAATCCTACATATAGTCCTAAAAATAACTGGAAGAAATGTTTGTTATCAGAAGCACCAGACTCGAACTCATCCTATATCACCTCAACACTTAACAGAGAAACCTGGTTACCTAAATTCCCCCTAGGGAATACAGAGCAAACGCTTCTGGGACAGCTCAGGTCTGAAAGCATGAACTGCCACCTGGAGTAACCTTTTTCTCTCTGCACATTACAGGAAAGACCTTAACTAGGAAAAGATAATTTGGGTTTAAGATCATGGCAAAATACAGCCACCAGCTTCATCCTAAATAAAAGTATTGAGTATTTTTGGAAAGAAATGCCCTAAAACTAGTAGGATTCATCCACCTGTGAAGTCCATCATAGCAGGCTGGTGATCCAGCAGGAGTCTCCTGTAGGGAGCAGTGACGTGCATGGCACCATCCACAGGTCACCCCATAGCTCAAAGCCACCACATTGCCCTCTGCACTTGTGTGCTGCTAGGGAGGAACAAGCAGAGAGCGGCACCCTCAGTCCCCCAGGTGACTGCAGTGCCAGGGTGGTAAAGGACTGAACCATCACTGGCTGCAGAAGAGCTGGAGCATAGAAGACCTCATCTGTAAATAAATTATTTCCAAGAATCTTACTTAAAACAAACAAACAAGCCAACCCCTCCATTCATTGAAGCCAATTAGACTCTCAGATACCTATGTGGCTTTTTTGAAATATGATCAAAGGTGGATTCTGTTATTGATTTAGTATATTATACAGAACTTATACAGAATAGCTATTTCAACTTACCAATAAGCATATCGAAGTGTTTAATGATGACAGGGAAAAGCAAAAGTTGATGCTCAACTCTGTCTTTAGAATGTATTAAAAGATTGAGTTAATTTTACACATGACCCCAAAATCACAAATTGCATTTAAAGTAACAGTCCAATTCCTGTCTGAATAGATTACACTCACTAATTGTCACAACCTGAGGGCGGAGAAAAACACAAAAACTTGATATGCAAACCAGCCGAAGGTAGATGGGTATGACACAGAGGCTAATGACCACATGGACACTTGTAACAAAGAGTAACATGTAGAAACTCTCCTTCACATGCATGCTTTAAACTTATTAAACAAGTTGGTCATAAAATTATGGAAAACATCACTAATTTAACACTAATGCCTTGTTATGTAAAGCATGGAAATTATTTCTATTTGGACATAAAGTGAGGAACTTGCTGGCCCTCTGCAGTACACTAAATACAAGGCAATTACAAAAGAGCTTAAGTCACCGAGAATATAATGCAGACTTGCAATTCTGAGGAAAACAAACATTTTACATTTCTTGAAAAGTTGAAAAAATTGCAGGCTTGTTCAGCTCCAGACACTAAACAGAAACTTTGCTTCTTTTGCAGGGGAGTAAGATTTTCACACAGCAACTTTTGATGTAGAAGGGAAAGGGATATTTCTTGGGGAGGGGGGGGGGGAAGGAGGGGAAGGATCACTACCAGACAAAAGGCTCTTAAACAAATATGGAGCATTACATGAACCTTGTAAAGCCAAAATTCCCATGAAAAACAGCTTCAGACTTTGCTCTCTACAGACTCGCCCATGTTGAGTAGGTGGCCGTGCCCAGCAGCACCAGCCTGGTTCTGGCCGTGACAACATGAGTTACGAGCCTGGTGTCTCAGCACGCTCCAAACAAGGTTAGTGGGAACGTTGTCATTGATTGAGCTTGAAATGTCAGACTATCATTGTCCTATGCTTTGGTAAATTTAATTATATTTAATTTTTCATATTTATTTACTTTGTTTTACACACATAAGTGGAGAACAGAGCTCTTATCAAGGGCACTCGGTACCTGTTGTATAGAGTATGCTGCAATGAATTCTGACTGAATTTATAATGGCAATGGTTACAATTCAGAAACTCTTCAGTTGCAATCAGCTTCCTAACCCGAAACTCGTAACATTTGGCCCAAACCACAAGCATTAGCCTGCAGTTCTGGCAGCATCTACCTTATGTTTCCCCTGAGCCCAGAGGCAAGGCCATGCAGCTGAGGAAAAGGAGCACCTGAGCCTGGGAGCAAGCAGCTTGCAGCTTCCAATGGCCTTCCTCCTCCTCACCTCCCATCCCATGCAAGCAGCAGGTTGCTCTTTAAGAAACCCTGAGCTCTTCTGTTTATCAAAATTACATCTTCAGTGTCCCACCTTTTCTTTACTTACATATTTCAATTAATTGCTGTCTATTCACTCCTTTACATGTTTTAATCATGTTAATAACAGCACGTTCACATTCTAACCCCTTGAGCAAAATATCTTGGTTTTCCTACTAGGTCATTCACAAGTTTTCTGTCTGATATTCTATCATAATGTTTAATTGTCTCAGTAAGTATTTATTATTTCAGGAATCATTTAGGACTTCTAGTATGAAGCTCTATTTTGATTTAATGTAGCTATGATATAAATGCTGTACTGGTGGCACTGGGATTTTCATGCAGCTCAGAGTTGCTAATAGGAAAGGCCTTGCCAGTGATTATAGTTTGCTACCAAATAGCCTTTATTCTGCCTAGCAATTCATAAATGCAATAGCATTTTCTTTTTCACTCTGGGCAACTGTCTTGAGCTTATTTTATCGGTGGAATGAAATTTAAAAAAAATCCCAGACTCAGCTTTCTAAAATTTTCCTGCCCACATTTCAACATGTCATGCCCTCAGCTAGCTTGGATCAGGGCACTGCACAGTCTGCCCCATGTGAATGGCTGCCCCCAAATGTACAGAAAGGCAAAAACCAGGAACCCTCCAGTAGTCCCATGTCCCACCAGTCACCTAAACCGGAGGACACAGAGCAAGGCAC